>NC_090646.1:570784051-570796551 GCF_040937935.1 Hyperolius riggenbachi
AAGTATACATGAACATCAAGGTAACACAAGTACAGCACGAGAGACAATTGCCACATTACATCTTAGGACTTTTCTGACTTTGAATATGAAGAATTGTGAGTGTTAGGCTGAGTGGGGAGGGTGAGAGGGTGCTGGGGAGATATTGTATTGGTGCTCTTTCATATCCTGCATACAGTGCAGCTCATTAGCATTGGCTGATAATCACTGTCCCATATATACATATGCATGGCCATTTGCATAGCGGTGCACGGGAGGGAACACGTTGCGGCCAGCGTACAGGTGCTGCCTCGGTGAATCCCCCATCTCATCTGCATGTGCAGCCTTACGCTTCCCTCTCGGATTTTTTTTTCTTACTATTCCCATCATAAGGTCGTCAGTGATTGCAATCGACACAAGGCATTGACCAATCATTAAGCGATAAGTGCATGCAGGCCTTTATGTGCTATGTACCTGGCCGCCTCAAACACAAGTCCTTTGTCGATACGAAAAACATTTTTTTATTCAAACTACGCATAGGCTGTACATGGCATCATACTTCATTCTTAACACACAGCACATTAAAACATTTATGCTGGTGAATTATTTTTTTTAAATATACAGTGATTAGAATGAATTACAATAGCGGTTCAATATGCAGAATATTTATTTTTAAATTTACATATAAAATAAAGCAGATTAAACGTTATCTGGGCAAAATCAACATGATGGCATAATTGCTACAATCCAGATCGTCTCTAGATAAGCGATCTACGTCCAATGTGACTAATTAATGACAAAATCAGGTATGACAGGTAGGGGACATGCCTTCTATAGAAATGACTAACCTGGACCTGCAAATACCGCTCACACAAAGAAGCTAAATGCTAAAACAGAGGGCTTGAAATGGCTTGATATATGTATAGATTTTTAATGTATGGTCGATGTCAATATAAAAAAAAAAAACCAAAGGAATGGAGGAAAGAGAAAAATGCAAATATACCTTTACATATGCATCAGTATTTAAACATAATAGAGTCTGGAGCCAACGGGAGCAGGAGAAAGGAATGTCGCTGTTATTATTCATAGGACGTGTCTCCAGCCCCATAGCCTGAGCTTCAGCCATCCTCTCCCAGCAACACTGCATTTGTTTCATCTTGGGATTTTGCTTCCTCTTCCTTCCTTTTTCTAAAAAAGCTTTAAGAAAAAAAAAAAAGAAAAAGAAAAATCAACATTTGCTATAATGAAAAGGGTGGGGAGCCCGGATCCAGTGCTGAGCCGGATTAGCATATATTTTTAATGCCCTAATTTCCTTGATGTATGTAAATGTAGCCCAGGCGTGCTGGAGCAGGCGGGTGACGTCAGTGGACGTGACCCTGCTGGAGGAGCAGAGAGTGGCGCTGGCAGAGAGGAGGCAGAGCTCTGCCACTCAGCCCGGCTCTGTCACAGGCAGCCAGGGAGGGAGGGAGGGAAGGAAGGAGAGAGCAGCACTGGGAGCACCACAGCCACCAACACACTGCTCTGTGCATGTGTCATGTATGTGCTGCTCTCACATGGGAGGATGGTGGTGGTGGCATCACACATGTAACACACACAGAGCAGCCAGGGGGTGAGGGGGTGCAGCAGCAAGCCAGGTATACAGGCAGCTTTCTGTGTATGATAATGAAGAGGGCGTGCCTGGAGCAGGAGGCTGTTGTTTCCCTGTGTGCTTATGATGCACATCTCACTCCTGCTACTGCTCATCAGTGATGCCTCTCTGGCCGCCCCACAACGGGTTAAACCATTTCAATGTGGAAATTCATTTTCCCTGCATTATAAGAGGCCTAAGCAAGGAGAGTCGCCCAGCCACCCCCGGGAACAGTGTGGGGAGAAGATCATGCGATGTTGTGGTTGAGAAAATGCACATTGGCTTATATATATATATATATATATATATATATATATATATATATATATATCTGTCTGTGTGTGTGTGTGTGTGTGTGTGTGTGTGTGTGTGTGTGTGTGTGTGTGTGTGTGTGTGTGTGTGTGTGTGTGTGTGTCAATTCACAAGGGAAAATCTGTACTTTGTAATTGCTACATAATAACAACAAATTAACAAAACGTGTGTGTATCAGAAAGATGGGACAATTTTCAGCTGTGGTTACCTGGGTATGCGGCTCACACGCTGCAGTGTCCTCCTAACACATGTAATATTGCTTTGTGTATATGTCTGTATATTTTATATTCACGTGCAAATTGCATTATTAAAGGGATATTCACAGATAGATCGTTGGTTTGCTCTGAACTTTAGACAGGTAGAGAGATAGTTAGATAGATAGATAGATAGATAGATAGATAGATAGATAGATAGATAATGAATGATAGGTAAATACAATTATGGAGAAAGAGAAATGATGAAAACTGGGACAGACGGGGGGAGGAATATGAAGAGAGGGATGAGGCAGAGCGAAATAGAGATAGGTAGAGGGGGGGGGGGGGGGGGGTAGGGAGGGAGGCAGTGGTGGTAGAGGGATACAGATAGAGATAGAGAGATGAAGAGAGGGAGAAAGAGAGGGGAGACTGAAGGAGGGGGCAGGGAAGCATATATATATATATATATATATATATATATATATATATATATATATATATATATATATATATATATATATATATATATATATATATTACACATCATATGTAATGTGTGTGTATGTATATATATATATATATATATATATATATATATATATATATATATATATATATATATATATATATATATATATATATATATATATATATATACATATATAGGATGGGGTCACAGCAGACGGCTGATGGGCCAGTGTCCTCTAAGGCACTATGCCAGTGTATCCGCCTGTCTCCCATGAACTTGCCCCTCTGTCACGCTTTTGGTCTTTCCCCCTCATATTGCCTTCCTCTTCTCTGCCAGTCTCCCTCATTATCGCCTCCCTTCACTTCTCATTAACAGTCACAATCTTGAAGCCAATTTAAATTTGCTCCAGTCATGCCCCCCCCCTCCTTCCTGCTTGTCATTTTCTCCCATGGACAGGTCTCCGCGCATCTCCTCGCCACGCTCACCAACCATCCCTGCAAGTTACTGCTCCTACTTTACTACATCAATGGCACCGGAGGGGGGAATAACCCCTTCCCTCCCCCCACCCCATCCATCCACTGTACATTAATTAGTACTTCATCCATTGCATGGTCTATGGATGTAATAATAATAATAATAATAATAATAATAATAATAATAATAATAATAATAATAATAATAATAATATCAATGGTGCCTGGCTGTGCCATAGCTGTGGCAGCAGTGACAATAACAAAGGAGGCGATAATAAATCAGTGGCTCCCCTCTGTAAATATATGCGCTGGGCTTGTAGGCTGGAGTCTAGGAACGAGTGATCTTCTAGTGACCAGACATTTCAAATTTGTTCCGTCTGCCACATGAGGACTATGAGAGGGGCTGGAGCAAATTCATTATCTGTGACATGCTCGACGTATAGTGGGAACTGCAAAGGACCGTGGCAATGGCTGGACAATGGGGCCTCAGTTCACCAGTAACAAAAGAATTAGAGGGGAAATGGTTGGGTTTCAGAGCACGTCCTCCTCGGCAGAGAAGGCTGGACTAGACCTTGTCCAGCCCCCCCAAAAAACTTGCAGACCCCTTCTCTAGAACACTTCACTCTCTAGCCAGTGTTATTAAGCATATCTCTCAGGGGGGCACCCCCTCCCCCATTTTATTTCTCTTTCTCATTTTGGAAAGGGGGGTGACCTTCAGGAACTTAAAACAACAAAAATACACAATGGGATTAAGCAGCATTTTTTCATCGCTTTGAGCCACTTCTGGAACTGGAAGATAATTTGGCTGTCACTGGTGAGATGGGATATTTTATTCTGCACAGCTTTCTTCCTTGTTTGGTGAAAGTGTCCTCCTCACACATGTAAGTAGCTCCATTCAATGCTCATCAGATACCTGCTCTTTGTAGCTACAGGGGAGTGTGGGGACAAGTACCTTCTCACTTTACACATTTGCTTAAAGAAAGCTGAACTTTCACAGGCTATCAACTTGCAGTGGAGTTGCTATGTGTGTAATGCTCAGTGTAAGCTGCCTGCCTGGGATAAGCTGTCTATGGGAGGCTTCAGTGTGGATTGTGAGCTGGCTGTTTAATTGTCTTCCTGTAATCACCAGACCTGTTGGTTGCTATCCGGCATGCAGTTGATTTTTAGGAAGTGCTGTGATTACCAAGGTAACCACGTGTTTAATGAGGAAGAGAGGGGGAGAAAAAACCCAGCTAATCAGCATTTGTGGATCCTGAGCTATGAGGTGCATTAGGCCTGCTGAATACAGAGTAACTATTCCCATTTTACTGCTCTGCAGATCATCTGACCTGATATGACATATTAAGCACACCAATCATGGCCCTGGAGCCAAAACTTAAATTGGGCTGCACCAATTAAAATGGATCCATCATCAACAGCAGTAACTCTGCCAGCCAGTTTTTGATCCACCGCCTAGAATCAGAATGGATGCGATATTTTTGTAGCGATGATGGCGATATCTCGCGAATTGATTGGAATATTTAATTCTACAGGGTATTGCTCGTTCTTTGGTGTTTTGTATCGCCGTGCTTTTTGTTTACAGTGTGATTGGATGGCCTCAGGTTTCCAGACAGCCTCCCTCTATGAATGAGGGAGGTTATTAGAATACACCTATAATATTAATTACACGTGCTTGACCCCTTCTGATCCATCATGCTCAATGTCAAGTTCACGGCTGGCGAGCCCCAGCCAGGGGACTGGAGCTCAATGTCGTCTGCTTTCAGTGCAGGCCTGGTCCAGCCTGGCTCCCCTCTGTTGGCGGAGGCTGGGATTAGGTAGGGCTATATGATTGACAGCACTGAATCCAAACCTTTTTTTCCCTCTCTCCTAGTATGTCATTTTTTTACCCTGCATTGTACTATAGGCTTTTATTAATATATCTTTTAAATGTACTTTAGATATATAGGTACTTTAATTGCACATAATGATACCTTTAAGAGATACTTGTCATATATAATGCTTTTAATTCCAGTTTCTATTTCAGACACAGTATAATGTATAGAGAGCTACTAATATTGGACCTATCATTTCTCCAGTACGATGGAATAAGATATCGGGGTGTGATTCTGCCTTTAATATCATCACCCGATTTTCTGAGCAATTTCTTGTAACGTTTTGACGATTCTGTCAATTATTCTACCAAATACGTTTTTAAATAAAGTTACATACGTAGGTATAGCTGAATTAGTAATATTTCTTATAGTGATCATGACATTGGTGATCTAGCAATTTGCTAAACATATTTTTACAGTTTCGTCTATGAGAATGGGGCTTATTAACTACAACTCTCTTTAAAACAAGCCCTGTGGTCATTTTTAATACTAAATGAGTGGTATAAGGGGTGTAAGTGTATATTCCTGAAATCTGATTGGATAGTTGAAATAAACAGATGCAATAGAAAACGTTCTGTATTGATAAATCTATTATTTTCCTTTGCAAAAGTGCACTTAATGATGCATACAATATTATTCAGCTAAATGATGATGCCTTTTTATTGTATTTCAGATATGTCTGTGGGTACAGATAAATAACCTGCGAAGCATATATCGAGGTAAAGATAAGTATATACAAACCTTGAGTGTAAATAGATAGGCTTTTGTCTATGTGTCCTAATATTCTCACATATGATCATAAAACTGTCTGTGTATCATTTTCGTCAGTTTCATTTGCATATATATATATATATATATATATATATATATATATATATATATATATATATATATATATATATATATATATATATATATAATTTTTTTTTTTCTTGCTGTCATTTTTATTTTTATATACACCAGCCTTTTGGTCACATTTGGCATAAGCTAAATATTTTAACCAACTCCTGTCCTAAATATTTTAACCAATCCTTGTTCTGTTCATGGCAAATAACACAGACCGGTAGTTATCCTACCAACCAGTCACCCTGAGTGTCCTTGGGGCACACATGCCCTGTCCTGTAAAATACACCTTTTACATCAATAGCTAGACTGTAGAGGTAAATAGATGGGGTAAAGTACAATGTGATGCTGATGCTGGTGGTTGCTGTGGTAGTGTGAGTAATAAGCCATCACCTCTCAAGTTATAGGATTCATATGACGTCAGGAAAGGGTAGAGGCCTATGATAGCACCCAGGCGTTTGCCTGATATCACTGGGGAAGTTTTTAATATGAAATTTCTTAAAGAGATTGGCTATGGCGAGCCATTGAAATCACCGGTGACTAGTCACTCATCTCTCATGAAAATCCTCGCACGCTGAACTTGGGAATTTGCAGATTGCAGTCACCAAGGAGGGCTATGCTGCTCTTTGTAGGAATGCATTGTTCGGAAGGCGTTGTTGCAGGGCTGTGTGTGACGTCACAGATTGCAAGGCCCATGGTTTTGGTCTGCAAAGTCTCACACGCTCGAATGGAGGACAAGCCAAAGGAGGGAGGGGGGGGGGGGGTGCTTCCAATTATTCTACAGATTGTGAGAAGGTTTGTGAATATGTATTAGTGTGGAGTATCCTCTGCTCGAAGTCCCAGTGTGTGTATTTGAAATGGTCAAACCACAATGTGAGGATTAACAGTATGACTTTAGCAAATGAACTCAATAAATACTGATAATGCTTGCACTTGAATATAGGTATAAATTGTGGGCTCTATGTATCTAACGATGGATCATCAATCAATCAATCAATCAATCAATCAATCAATCATATTTCTCATTCACTGTTGAAGTCACATTGATTGTATTTGGAATGGACATATCACATTAGGGTTAATAATTTGACGTTAGAATCAAACCCAATAAATACTGTTCATGTTTACATTTGTATATAATTATGAATCTATCTATCTATCTATCTATCTATCTATCTATCTATCTATCTATCTATCTATCTTCTATATTATGGGCTGAGTAATGTGGGCAGGTCAGTTAAACTCAAAAAACATGCACTTACATGTGTGAGGGCCTATTTGGTTCCAGAATAGCAGGCATGTATGAGATAGATAGATAGATAGATAGATAGATAGATAGATAGATAGATAGATAGGTAGGTAGATACATAGATAGATAGATATGGTTGGATAGCAGACCCTTTGCAATTTTACAGCACAGCAGATGCTTGTCATATTGAGGCATTCAGCAGATGCATGTTATATTGAGGCATTCAGCAGATGCATGTTATATTGAGGCATTCAGCAGATGCATGTTATACTGAGGCATTTAGCAGATGCATGTAATATTGAGGCATTCAGCAGATGTGTGTTATATTGAGGCATTCAGCAGATGCATGTAATGAGGTATTCAGCAGATGCATGTAATGAGGTATTCAGCAGATGCATGTTATATTGAGGCATTCAGCAGACGCATGTTATATTGAGGTATTCAGCACATGCATGTTATATTGAGGCATTCAGCAGATGTTTGTTATATTGAAGCATTCAGCAGATGCATGTTATATTGAGGCATTCAGCAGATGCATGTTATATTGAAGCATTCAGCAGATGCATGTTATATTGAGGCATTCAGCAGATGCATGTTATATTGAGGCATTCAGCCAGATGCATGTTATATTGAGGCATTCAGCAGATGCATGTTATATTGAGGCATTCAGCAGATGCATGTTATATTGAGGCATTCAGCAGATGCATGTTATATTGAGGCATTCAGCCAGATGCATGTTATATTGAGGCATTCAGCAGATGCATGTTATATTGAGGCATTCAGCAGATGCATGTTATATTGAGGCATTCAGCAGATGCATGTTATTATTGAGGCATTCAGCAGATGCATGTTATATTGAGGCATTCAGCAGATGCATGTTATATTGAGGCATTGAGCAGATGCATGTTATATTGAGTCATTCAGCAGTGTTGAATATCAAAGCCTCATTGTTACATAAGCAGACTGTAGTTTGATCTGTGCAGCACAGAGGCCAGGTGTTACAGAACAAGGAATTCAGGACTCGGCTGCTTGTAGACTGTGTGCAGTATTTTATTACAACCTTTATTAAGATAGCTTAGATACATGAACTGTGTCACAGCCGTAACCCGGCGGCAGGCTCAGGGTAGAAATGATGCAGAATTATAAGTATGCCCATGCAACCCCCTCCCACCACCGTCCATGCACACTACCACCTCCAGATCTGGCCCAGAAATAAGCATTTGTGGAGATAGTGGGGCGAGCTGCGCTGTCTGATCATGCCATGGTGACGATAGAGCCAGAGCACGATGAGGGCAGCAGCCCCCAGCTAGGACAGTGTCACTGAAAGCAGGAGCCCACCGCAAAGTGGCAGCGTAATAATAATTACACAGTGACTCACTGCGGATCACAGATTGCATTCCCAGGCTGAAACAAACAAGGCCCTGCTTTAAGCAAGAAGCAGATGCCCCCCGCCTGTCTTCAGTCCATCTAGGAGAAATGCAGGAAATGCGGTCCTCCTGACCTCCGGGTTGGCCGTAGGGATGGCAGGAGGGAGGGGTGGCAGTGCTGCTTGGGCCCCCCGGGGTGGCAGGGCCTTGCCGTGTGACTGGAGAGATGCTGGGAGCTGTCCCTGCGCTGGTGCTGATGCTGCGTGACTGGAGAGATGCTGGGAGCTGTCCCTGCGCTGGTGCTGATGCTGCTGCTGATGGCGACTGGCGAGGGGGCAGCTCGCTGCTGATCACTCATGCATAGCAATAGCCGTGTACTTGAGATCTCACCCTCTCTGTCTCTCTCCCTCTTTTTCTCCTCTTCATGACATCATCATTACCTTGGTCTCCCGCTGTCCGGGACCTTTGACCTTGCCGGGCTGGTGCACATTTTTTTTCTTTTGGGCAAATGAAAAGGCCCCCTGCAACCCCCTCCCTTCAATGATGGCCCTTTTCTCCTTTTTTTCAGACCCGGTGGCAGCAGCAAGCCAGCCAGCCAGCCAGCCAGCAAGGCTGCATCTCCTCCGTGCTCTTCCCCCCCTCCACATGCAAGGAGCTGCCCCCCTAAGCACACATCTCCACACACAGGCACGAGATGTTGGCCATCAAGCTGCCACCACCACCACCACTGGGGGGAACGCGGAGAGAAGCCCTGGCACGTCTAGAGGATCAGGATCAGAATATTGAATCATCTTGTCACTTTGGACTGGAATTGGGATTTTCTTCCTGAACTGCACACACAGCACAAGCCTTCTTCACGTCTTCCCAGTGCTTCCAGGAGTCTTGGGTGAGAACGAAACAATCTACAATGCAAACTAGAGGCCTGGCCATAGGGATGGATGCTGCTCTGGGCACCTTGGTTGCTTGACGCTGGTCTACTCTCGTCTCACGTTGGGTGATTATCACTATGGGAATTACCCGCCAGGAGGAAAGTTGGTTGATAAACTTTAATGGCAACAGATCTCTTTGGTTGGTTATGGAGATGATTGCTGCCCAGGAGCGATGTGTTTGGCCGGGGGATCATTGTTACAAGACGCCGGCTCCTAGGGACCAGCCCATGCAGCCTCATGAGATGATCGAGGGGGGTGTGGATGGTGGTGGACACTGGACACCGTGTGAACGAGAAGTGGTTGTTATCTTTGGTTATCTAGCTGTATGAGTTTATCGGTTTTCATAAAGCTAGATAACCGAAAGTAAAAACTCCTTCCAGAACATCACACCGTTCAGGAATGTAAAATCCACACAGGGACTGCTGCTGCTGCTGGATACAGACTGAGCCAATCACAGACTGGACCATAAACTAGACCTATATGTATATAGATGTGATGATAGATCCCTCATGCTGGGAGCATTGTGCACTCCAGTGTTTATACACGGATTTCAGTGATGCAAAGCCCACATGGACATTGGATGGTAATGTATACATGCAACGTTCAATGCTGAGCATTATAAAGTACTGATGGTTGAGTTTGTTTGACTCTTCAGTTGACATATGGCTGGGCCTGCCTGCAGAATCTACAGTGACCTTCTATGATGTAGGATCTGCCTGCAGGTGATTAAAGTGAGAATATTGCCAGGAGTTAAACATAGAATTCATATTTACATTATATAGCTGTAAGCCCTAAATACCATCAGGGCATGTTTCAAGTAGTGTGAATTGTCACTATATTATGAGTAAAACCTATTTGCCAAGGTAATAAAACACACATGCAGTTTGCATAATAAGTGTAAGCAAAGGCCCACAAGGCCAGAACATAGTTATGCCTAGTACACACCATACAATTTTTTGTTAGATATTCTGTAAGTTTTTCTGCAATTAAATTATTTTATGTAAAGTACTGGTAGAGACTGGTCATTATCTCTGGTGCATTGTCTTCTGGTTATCTCCTGCTGAGTAGAACAATGCCTAATTGCTGGGCAGATAGATGGTTAGATAGATAATTTCCAACATGTTGGAAATTATCTATCTGGCAGGTAAATCTAACACAAAATCTTACAGAAAATTGTATGGTGTGTACTAGGCATACCTCCCAGCTTGTAGTGTTGCCCTTGCATTATGGTGTCATAGGCCCATTAACTGTATGCCACAGTATACATTATATATGGGTTCCACGGTGTTATGTACAATCAGTAATGCTCGTTTGTAAATACAAGCACCAAAGACTACATTATGACTCCCAGCTGTGAGATCTCACACTCCTGCATACAGGCAGTCTAACCCACATTATAAAATATACATGTAGCAATAAACCACAACATAATTGCTCAACGTTGTTTGGCTAATGCACATATTCTGGTGTCAGTTACACATATCCTGATGTCCCACACTGTTCTGTGGTGTAATGCACACAGTCCACAACGTTATAACTCCCAGTTCCTTGATTAATTTCTGCACACTGTCATGTCATGTACATGCATCATAATATCACAGTGTAAGGTGTACACCCCATGTGGTGTAGGGCACAGTCTGTAATGTTGTTTATGTGTATATAGAGGCAGATCACAAAGTTATTACTCCCACTTTCTAAGTATTTATGTATACACAACACAATACCACAGTGTAATACAATGATGGCATTATATGGAGTGATGCTCCAATGGCCACTTGGTTTAGGCCCTACCAACCATTACAGAATTGTGGTAGTATTTGCCCATATAGGTTCATAACAATTTTTAGAAAAAAGCTAGTAGTATACTGTACACAATAAACACTTGACAGCAAAAACTGAGTGCCTGTCCCTTTACCTATACAGGTCCATTAAGCCACTACAAAAATACTTATACTAGTTCTGCTGACATCACACACACCCATCTACTCATTTTATTTCAAATCCACAAAATCTACCAAAAATATGAGATGGTTGCATCTACCTGGCCAGGTGTAGTTTTTGGTTGATCTGACAGATTAGATCTGAAACAGCAGCTAATACGTGGTAGTCTGAGGTATCACTAGGCCTGAGTGTGGTGGGTGGAGCATAATGCCTCAGTGTAATAAGCTACATGTAGTGCACTGCTATGTTTCATGCCTTCAGTATATAATAGCATACACGTACTATAGTGTATGTAATCTCAATCAGGAATATATATATATGTTCCTGCAAGTAATAGCGACACACATGCACTATATTGGTGTATAATGTATAAGCCACACTCAGGGATATATATATATATTATATATAATTGTTCACACCACCTTACTGCTCAAGTCCTTGAATTCAGCTGTGTAATAGCTGTTTACCAATTAATTGACCCATAAAAACATATTTACACAACACGTGGTATGCCTAGCATTGCAGACCTGACTATCTGCTAGCATCAGGGACAATGCCCATCTCATTTCATAATCATTTTTTTTTTTACGTTTTTGAGTGCCATGTATAGTTAGAACAATGTCACTTATTCCACAATACCACTCTATTAAATAATATATAAACTAATTGCTTATGGTAGAAAACAAACAAACAAAAAAACCCTTGCACACTCATAGATTAATATTTGTACACCGCGGCAGAATTCTGATCGTTGTGTGTATCTGACAAAGATATACTTATAGCATACATTTATTACACCTGGCGTTTTGCAGTTTCAGTGGTGTTTACGGATTTGTATAATGTATACAATTAAATAATACCGCCCTGGCCGGAAAAGCCTGCACTGTGAATAGTGCCATATGGAGGAACATTCATAGATTTACACATGATGACATTCATGATGCAATGTGAGATCCACATGTGCTCGCTAGTTATCATACATCAAGCACCATATCAAAGAATAATTCACCTAAGACATGATGTGCTTATATAATGACTGTGGACTACATGAGAGTCCAGTTAAGCCATTTATTAGTTCTTAGCAGTTATTATTGTTATGGGCTCATAATGTTTCTGGACGTCATTTTTTTTTTCATTTCTATAATATTTGCAAGTTGTAGCCGTCTAAAGTTTGTTGTTGTTTACTGCAATCCTGGCTGCCTCTATTATACATCAATAAAAGGAGATGGGGAGCAGGACTCCTATGATG
>NC_090646.1:570799051-570816551 GCF_040937935.1 Hyperolius riggenbachi
CCCATGTTCTCATAATAAATTATGCTATGCATGATGCCTCCATATTCATTCTGGGAGAAACCATGCAAACACATACACAATTAGAACAACATGGGGTCTATTTATCAAAGTCTTTGGGCTGCAAAACGGGGCCAAAAGGGGAGCAAGTGCTGCTCCTGGTCTGATGAAAGACCCTAAATCCCATTATCATTTTTAGCAATAGATTTCATGAGCTATAGTTTCAGCTTGCACTCTTAACACACATTAAACATTAAAAATAATATGCATGGCCTCCCCCCCTTCCCCATGTATGGAGAAGGCTTAGCAACAATAGCTTGGCAGAATGTTACAGCGGATTAGGTTTTTTTCCCTGTTTTCAGGCAGGTTACATAAATCCTGTAGAAGGCCCAGAAAATGCAGTAATTAACATATACATGTTTAATGGCATCGAATAGGGAGGGAAATGATCAGCTGGGAAGTATTAGAACTTGCAATATTATAAAACACACAGTCACTGCACATGATACATCTCTGGCTGCTTTGAGGGTTTTCTGTACTTCAAATTATATTGCAAAAGACATATAGATTTTATTCCTTGTTAGCCTTGTGAACTGATTTCCTTTGCTGGATGTTGTTGCTTGCACCAAGTGCAATACCAACAAGAACTGCATATTTTACAATACAGATTATACATTTTAATAATACCCCATAGTGTCTGACTCTGGTTTAAATATTTCCTTTTGTCAATACTCCCATGTATAGATAAGGACTGCCAACTCAGGGATGTCTATAGAAAAGGCAATAGCTGCTAATGGTCTTGCTTAATCGCTATCAGCTATGAAGGTCACTAGCCTAATATCTAACAACCTTATTATAACCCTAAACAATGTATTTATTAAAAAGTCCCATATTTTGCCTGTACCCTGGGAATCTGATGTAATTTCTATAGTCCAGTCAGATTATGTGAGCGGTTAATTGGACTGGGCCTCTGAAAGTACATTATAAATGACACTACTTGGTAACCCACTTCTCTGACTAATTAACTGAAAATATATTTTATTTCCATGTTTGATTCCTTCAGCCATGCTGATTTTACCTTCTATGTACTGTGCTGGGTGGTGCATAATGTATCCTCCTCCTCAATGACCCTATTATCAGTTGTTTTTAATATGCTATATACATTTGGCAAGTGCTAATGCTGGAATATGATAAAATACCTCTTAGAAAATCGAAAGTGAGCATTTCTGTTGCTTCACCCAGAACGTGGTAGTAGATCAGCTTCCTACCTGTTTTGCTTCTGTGCAGGCAAAAGAAAAACAGGATGCAGGCTTTGGGCCTACTGGAAATTAGACAAAGCATCATGCATCGCTTACTGTAACAGCGTGTGTTGGCTTGGCCTTGAATATTTTACAGAAAACCCTTTAATAAAGGGAAAATCCTCAGCCGTCTTCGTATACAGCTATTCTATAAACATCCAGGGTTTTCTTTGTGTTGATGCTATTTATGTGTGATGGTTGGATGTCTTGTCAAATCTCATACAATGCAGCACGTTTCAATGTGTGAATGTTATTTTTTTAGTAAAAGAAGTAATTGGGGAAGGCTTGATGTAGGGGTTAGCCGGATGTGGTTTTCTTAGCTTTAATTTGGTTTTTGTGATGTAAGTTGTGTTATTACATGAGCTGTGGTATAACAAAAGGCTTTGCTCAGAGATTTTTTAATGTAAATGCCTCTATCAGCGCAGGCTTACTTATATCGCTAAGAAAATTCTAATTTAGAAAAAGCTGCCACTGGTATCCATGTTTTTAATCTTATTTGTAGCTATTTAAAAATAGTTTTGAAGCAGAGCTGATCTCAGAACTACCTCTCTGCTCTAAAAGATGAGCAACAGAATAATAATTTTAATTGTTGCAGCCCACAGAACTCCTGCAATAAATCTGCATATTGTTAACATCCTGTGTTTGCCAATGACCTGCTCTGCCGTGGCAGGAGCTGACACAGCTGAATGGATCAAATTACAACTTGTGATTAGTCACAGATGAGGGGTGATTAGACAGGCTAAACTCTTTAAAGACATACAGGGTGTATTGCTCTATGTTTTCCTTCTGTCCTGTGCAAGAGTTCAGGTCCACTTTAAGGAGTTTGAAGTGTAAACTTGAATGAGCTACTTATGGCTGCTGCGGGTCAATTAGTTTATGGCATTAACATGTTTAAGTGGTGGTAGATATGTTTAGAGCCATTATAGTTCCTTATTTTAACCGTATAAAGAGAAAAAGCGGCTGGGCACTTCCAATTAAAACGCCTATTCATTAAAAAATCATGAAAAGATCCATCCATGATACAAGCCACAATAGCAAAGGAGAGAGGGTACAGCAAGAAAGGAGGTTGACAACTGTTTCGCACCCACTGCAATGGGGTGCTTCCTCAGGACCTGAGGAATGGTCCCATTGCAGTGGGTGCGAAACAGCTGTCGACCTCCTTTCTTGCTGTACACTCTCTCCTTTGCTACTTTGGCATGTATCATGTATGGATCTTTTAATTATTTTTTAATGAATAGGTGTTTTAGTTATAAGTGCCCAGCTGCTTTTTCTCTTTAGGGCTGGTTCACACGGGCGTCTGCTGAGCTTTTGCTTGGCATTGCGTTCAAACGCCAGCGTTTAAACGCCAGCGTTTAAAAGCTAGCTTTTGAAGGCTTTTGAAAAGCGTTCAAGGCTAGCAGTTCTGGTCTCTGCTATTGTTTCCTCACGTTTACTGCCTCTGAAAGCAGCATGTTGCTTTTGAGACTAGATGCAACGCTGGGATCTACTGCCAGGCTTTCATGAAAGCCTGCAAAAGCCAGCTCTAAACGCTCCCATTCACTTGCATGGGATGGCAGTAGATCCCAAAAAACGCTGCGTCTCAAACGCTGCGTTAAACGCCACAAAAACGCCCGTCTGAACCAGCCCTTATACAGTTGCAGTTGCATTTACACTGGGCTTTGAGCACTCCAAAAATGCTACTATAGCTGGCCCTGTGCACCATTGGATTACATAGTGGCTTAATTTAATGCACAGTTTCAAAAACCGAAACCTCCTTCCTATGAACTAAATTCATATGAAGAGAATTAGGCCACTGTTATTTCTAAAACTGTCAGTGATGTGGCTGGGTGACAAATGATTGACCTTGTTTCTAGGCTACAATAAACATGAATGAGGAACCTAGCTGAGGTTGGTCATGAATGGCCCAATGTTGGTTAGCAGCAGAATATTGTCTGTAGTAAGAGCATTGAGGAGTTGTGGACTTTCCTTTGGAGATGATGATTGGTGGTTCTTACAACCATTGGAAGCAGGTTGTGAATGTACACAATTTTCAGATACTGAGAAATCTTTGGGTGAATGGGCAGTATTCTTTGGCTTTGCTATGGGTATTGCTCCACAAAGTCAGATGGTTTGAGGGCTCTAGTAAGTTTGAAGATGTTTCCTAACATTATTTTTGTTTACGTATGGCTATGGCATGTATGGCCACCCCTACAAATTGGGTAATGAACTGTGAACACAGCTGCTTAAAAAAATAATGTTATTTAATATTTTGCACTTATATTGTGCTGACATCGACTGCAGTACTTTACAGAATTCACTGAATAATTCACATCACACATTTTAGTTGACAGTCTAAAATCCTTACTATAATCAGAGTCTGATCTCTCCACCAGTTCAGTGGCAATTTTGGAGAAAAGCCATTATATTGCACCAGAATGTGTTTGGGATGGGTGTGGGGGAGAATAGGCCCTTTACTTTTTCAATAGTGTTAACGTATAAGAAGCAATTTACTACAGCAGTTATTTGCTTTAAAAATCCAGACTTTTTGGGGGGTAGAAAATTCAATTCTTTTTAAATAAATCTTAGGTCTCATATATGATAGAGGGTTTTGCATGTAGGCTCATCAAGGCTCTTGGCACTTTGTTGTGTAGTTGTCCAGGGTAGAATGTGTACTGATTATGGCAGCTGTGACTTGCGCTCTCGTTGTTAGAGTGAATGTGGTGTATGGTCATATTTATGTACAAAGGAGACCTCCACTACTAAAGAAGGTACTGAAACTTGGGTCATCTAGGCTCCATCAAATATTAATGCCCAGCTCCCTGCAGAGAGGCCTTATGGTGGCTGGGTGTTTGAAATGACTTAAGGACTTGCATAAAATGATTTCTTTAGCAAATTAACCCATTTGTGCTTAAGATATTTTAGATCTGCTGTAAATGCATGCTTTGTGTATACATTAGTTGTGTTAGTGCATTTATTGACACATTTATTGACAAGAGCATTCAAAGTGTTTAGTGGGAAAAGTCATAGTCAGGAATAATGAGGACAGTGCTATGTCTGCTGACATCTACAGGCAAATTCAGACAGAAAATGCAAAGGTAAATGATGATGGGAAGAGCAGTAGCTAATTACGGCCAATCAGAAATGAAATCTTCATATTTATGTATACTCTAAGATGTGTATTTAGAAAAGAGAATATTTCCCCAGTTTATGGTGCACACTCATTGTCATTACTTGTAGTTGCAGGTTTTAAAAAGTTCTATAAAATGTGTTATTGTACCTATGTTAAATACTTATTAATTCAGTTATTTATTGGTAGCACAGTGGCTTAGTGAGTAGCATTCTTGTTTTGCTGCAAGTCCAAAGTTAGTATGTTTTCCAGTATATCTGTAGAGAGATTGTATGTTCTCTTTGTGTTTGTTTGGGTTTCCTCTGGACACTCTGGTTTCCTCCTTTTTAGGGGTAGGTACTCTCTACAAACTGGCCCAAGATTCTGGTAAGGAGATGAGACTGTGTGAGCACCACTGAGACATTTGTATACTTTTCCACATCACTTTGTAGAGCACAAATAATTCTCATCATAAACTGTCCCTCTGTGGAGCTTGCAGTCTAACAGTCCTTCCCCACTCAATGGCCAGTTTGGGAGAGAATCCCATAATCCCATAACTTATACATGTGGTTTGTGTGTTGTTTGTGTTGTGAAAGCAAACAATAGTTAATGAAGATAACACAAGCAAGAACAAATAAAGCGTTCAAATCCCACTTATGCTGGGAATACATGGCTCGATTCTGAGCCATTTAGACAGCTCAATAGATAATTTCCGACATGTCCGATCTCCTGCCCGATTCTGTTTCTGTGCTCGATTCTGCATGGAGGACAATGGGAAAAGATAAGAGAATCGAGCTCAAGATAAGAGAATCGCCTGCAGAATTGAGCGTGGAAAAAGATCGGGCGCGGAATCGAGTGGCAAAATTGAGCCGTGTATGCCCAGCATAAGAAAATGTTCTGTGTCGCATTCAGAGGGAGGTCTCTAGTGCTGCAAGGTGAGAGTGTAAATCACATTTTCACCTTCTCAATAGCCCGACCTTAAGTCACAGATCCTTACATTTATGTCTGTTTTTATAGAAAGAATAGTGAGAGGAGGTAAGGGTAGAGGTTCAGAATGGGGGATAGTAGAAGTTCTGTGTAGTCAGTGTGGCCAGGTGAGAGAAAGTGGAGAAGAGTAGAGAGGCATTGAAATCAGTGACTCCAGGTGAGGGAAAGTGGAGAAGAGTAGAGGGTCCATGTAATTAGGAAGGCCGGGTGAGGAAGAGTGGGAAAGAGTAGAGGTTCCATGTAATCAGGGAGGCCGTGTGAGCGAGAATGGAGAAAGGTAGAGGTTCCATGTAATCAGGGAGGCCGGGTGAGAAAGAGTGGGGAAGAGTAGAGGTACCATGTAATCGGGGAGGCCAGGTGAGGGAGAATGGAGAAGAGTAGAGGTTCTATGTAATCAGGGAGGCCGGGTGGGTAAGAGTGGAGAAGAGTAGAGGTACCATGTAATCAGGGAGGCTGGGTGAGGAAGAGTGGGGAAGAGTAGAGGTACCATGTAATCAGGGAGGCCAGGTGAGGGAGAATGGAGAAGAGTAGAGGTTGCATGTAATCAGGGAGGCTGGGTGAGGGAGAATGGAGAAGAGTAGAGGTACGGTACCATGTAATCAGGGAGGCTGGGTGAGCGAGAATGGAGAAGGGTAGATGTTCCATGTAATCAGGGAGGCCGGGTGAGGAAGAGTGGAGAAGAGTAGAGGTACCATGTAATCGGGGAGGCCAGGTGAGGGAGAATGGAGAAGAGTAGAGGTTCTATGTAATCAGGGAGGCCGGGTGGGTAAGAGTGGAGAAGAGTAGAGGTACCATGTAATCAGGGAGGCTGGGTGAGGAAGAGTGGGGAAGAGTAGAGGTACCATGTAATCAGGGAGGCCAGGTGAGGGAGAATGGAGAAGAGTAGAGGTTGCATGTAATCAGGGAGGCTGGGTGAGGGAGAATGGAGAAGAGTAGAGGTATGGTACCATGTAATCAGGGAGGCTGGGTGATTAAGAGTGGTGACAAGTAGAGGTCCAATGTAATCAGTGTGGCCTACGGAGGGAATATGGGGAAGAGTAAAGTTGCCCTCTAACTAATGAGACTGGGTGAGAAAGAGCGGAGAAGAGTAGAGGTTCTATGTAATCAGTGACTCCAGGTGAGCGAGAATGGAGAAGAGTAGAGGTTCCATGTAATCACAGTGTCCAGGTGAGGGAGAGTGGAGAATAGTAAATTTTCCATGTAATTAATGAGGCCTGGTGAGGTCGAGTGTGGAAGAGTAGAGGTTCCATGCAATTAATGAGGCCTGGTGAGGTAGAGTGTGGAAGAGTAGAGGTTCCATGTAATGAATGAGGCCAGGTGAGAAAGAGTGAGAAAGCATTGAGGTCCTAACTAATCAGTGAGGCCAGGTGAGAGTGAGAGAGCAGATGTACAATGTAATCAGTGAGGCCTAGTGAGTGAGAGCTTCCATGTAATCAGTGAGGCCAGAGTGTGGAACAGAGGAGGTGCAATGTAATGAGTGAAGCATAGTGAGGGAGAGTGATGAAGAGTAATGCTTCCATGTAATCAGAGAGACCAGGTGATAGAGAGTGGAGAATAGTAGAGGTGCAATGTAATCAGTAAGACCGGGAGGGAAGAGTGAAGGAGAGTGATGGTGAGAAGAAACTCAGTGTACTCACTGGGACCTGATGAGGCTGAGTGGGGAAGAGTGCAGGCTCAATGTAATCAGTGAGGATGATGAGGAAGAATAGGGCAGTGGTTAGGGACAGTGGAGAAGAGTAGATGTGCAATGTAATCAGTGAGGACAGGTGATGGAGAGTGGGGAAAAGAAGAGGTGCAATGTAATCAGTAAGACCAGGTGGGGAGAGTAAAAGTGAGCAGAAGCTCAGTGTAATCACTGGGACCTGATGAGGCTGAGTGGGGAAGGGTGGAGGCTCAGTGAAATCAGTGAGGATGATGAGTAAAGGTGGCCATACACTTATCGATTTGGAACAGATTCGACCATCAGATAGATTTCTGTCAGATGCCTGTCAAGTCGAATCTGACAGGAATCTATCAGATGTGTGCCACACACTAGGAACAGATTTCCAATAGATTTCAGAATGAGATCTATTGAAATTCGATCTAAATGCATTATTGCACCAATAGATCCAATGCAACTCTATGGGCCATCGATCTGCTGCCAGCAGCAGATAGACCTACATTTTTCATCCTGTCAGATAGATCAAATCGATCGAAATTGATCAAAATCAATTGTAAATCGATCGATTTGCTGATTTGAAAGAATCAATTTCTGATCGATCGATTCCATAGAATCAATCGATCAATCGATGGCTGAAATCAACCAGTGTATGGGCCCCTTAAGAATGGGGCAGACTAGTAGAGGTTCAATTAAATTACTGCGAATGGTTATATTGAAGTGGAGAGAGTAGAAATCTGCTTTGCTCAGGGGTACAGAGTCAGGGGCACTAGGTAAGAGTAATAAAAACCTACCCTATAACTATCCTGAAGGAACCTTAAAATCTCATAGTTCTATTTGATACAGTTATATCTTTTTACATTTAGCAGAGGCCTTTATTATCCTACTTCTGAGGCCTGCCTGACCCCGGATATATCAGGCAAATAAGGACTGCTGTAATTATTTTATTGCACACATTAGTAGTGGGCAAACAAAAGCTTTCATCAGCAAGGGGGTGGAGAGATTTATACACTATGCTTCAAAGAGTTTAGAGAAGTAGCACATGCTATTTTCACACCTGCCCCTGTATAAATAAATGCAGATAGAAGGGGAAGGGGGAACATGGAAGCTCTTATAGCTATAAGAAACTCAGACAAACTGCAGGAGAAAAAAGTGGCGCTTGGTCCCCTTTAAAGTGCTTATGGGGTGGACCGTTAACACCTAATTCTCTATACTCAATGCTAAAATAGATTTTTATTTTTAATTCTGGTGAATCTGAAATATTACATGTTATTGTAATGCCACCAGTTGCAATTCCAGCTATTTAAACTTCCTCCTTGCTGGGTGATCTGAGTCATTGACAATGCAGACTAATAAGCTATTCAAGAAACCAGGAAGTAATAGGCCTTTACCATATTCTGAGCCATTAACCTGCAATCAGTTGCTCTGATCCATTGGCAGGCTGCTTGCTGTAGGTTTTTCAACCACAGATCAGCATGGTGGTAGGTCAAGGCAAGAGGCATTTACTTAAGACATAGTCCACTCACTTCAGATATCGTTTAAATTAATTTACATGATTCTGTCCATTGAGTTTCATGCTACCAGGGGTTCTGCAGGCAATTAACCATTGCTCATCTGCCCATACACTTGTAGATGAGTGATAGACAATATAAAAGATTGATATATATGTGGCAGAAAGAAATAGTTTAAAGGTCCGTACACACGCCGGACTGGAGGCAACGACGGGTCCGTCGTCACCTCCCGCTGGGTGGGCGTTCCAACAACAGTCCGGCGGATCGCTCAGGAACAGCCGTATCAGTCCGCCGACAGTGCGTACACACGCCGGACTGTCGCTGGAACGCCCACCCAGCGGGAGGTGACGACGGACCCGTCGTTGCCTCCAGTCCGGCGTGTGTACGGACCTATATTGTGCCTAACTGTAAACAGCTTTAGTGATTTAGGTTTGATTTAACTAAGCAAACTACATTCATTGATAATATGATTGGCTAAAGAGCCAGGCTAGTTGATTGCTTCAAGATGTTCAGATTTGTATTGTTACATTATATTTAAGCAGAGATCGCTAATTATAAATTTGATATTTTTTACCTTCTGTTCCTGATATCAGGGCAGATTCAAGATCCAATGGGGCCCTGGGCCTAGAGCAAGGGTAACCTGCTCCCCCCATTAAATCTCCCATAACAAAATCCCCAGGGCCTTTCACTTTTCTCTTTGTGTGTTCCAGTAGACGTAGCATTGAAATCCTATGAAACATGATTCTATTGGGATTGGGAATCTTTAGTGAAATTATATTTTCAGATGTGTTTCATTTCATTGCATCATAATTATCTAAAGATAACTTTTTGATCATGCATAATACCTATGTGCATTATCTGATCCAATAGTCCTTGGTATGTGTATATAATGTGTATGTTGATTATTCTTCTTGTTAGAAAATGTTTTTTTTGTGTGTTTTTTTTAAAGAATCTTTTGTTTAAAACTCTTTGGTAGATCACTTTTAAGGTGGGACTTGATTCAGTATTTTGGATAGCAAGGTTAAAGGACAATTGTAACAAGATGGTTATGCAGGCTGCCGTATTTATTTCCTTTTAAACAAACAATACCAGTTACCTGGCTATCCGGCCGATCCTCTGCCTCTAATACTTTTAGCCCTAGGCCCTGAAAAAGCATATGCAGATCAAGTGTTTCTGACATAATTGTCAGATCTGACAAGATTAGCTGCTTGCTTGTTTCAGGCGTTACTACTGCAGCCAAATAGATCAGCAGGGCTGCCAGGCAACTAGTATTGTTCAAAAGGAAATAAACAAGTCAGCCTCCATATTGTTCTCGCTTCAGTTGTCCTTTAGGCTAGTTACACACCAGGACGTTGCGTTTAGGGGACGTTATAGGGCACATAACGTGCCCCTAACGCAACGCCTGGTGCTCTCTGGTGTGGACGTCAGAGTGAGCCGTGTTGTGCAGCTCACTCTGGCGTCCGTGATGCCGTGATGCGTACTCTTGGATGCATGCGGCATCACGTGGTCCCGCCCGGCCAATCACCGCACAGAGCGACCACTCCAGGAAGTAAACACTGCACGTCACTGAGTGCAGTGAATATTAATTAGCCATGTGCCAGGCCGCTCTACCCTCCTCCCCAACATGACTGAGCATGTGCAAACAGTCTAACGCGGCTTAGCCGTGTAGAACGCACAGCATGCAGCACTTTGCTGCGTTACAATGTAACGCAATGTGGGCAGGGTAAACAGCCCACTTATGTTACATTGCTGTGCTTTGGGTGAGCGTTACAGGCTGCACTAACGTGCGCCTGTAACGTCCCTGTGTGCAAGAAGCCTTAAGGCAGTCAGGTTTTTCACTTATATTGCTTACTTTTGAGCCCCTGTTGTGGTGATTTAAGGATTGACATGAGGCCACAAAGTGAGTTAAGAATTCCACAACTTTACCAGCCATTGAAACAGTGCAGGATAAATTTCCTCAAGTATCAGGAGGTCTCTCGCTCTTTCTAGGAAATCTCTCCTAACTCCCTATCCTGTTGGGCTGTAATTCCATTTTAAGTCGTCTACAGCCATCTGATAATTTAATCACCCAAACTAATCATCCTCACCTCGGGCTCTCCCTCAGCGCTCCCCCTCCTGCAAACAATGGTGGCAGCGGGCAGGCAGCAGCAGCAGCGGTGGTGGCGGCAGAATGATACATTACCTCCTTCTCGCTGGAGGACTTCCGTTCTAAGAGCAACTTCCTGTTTACACAGGAAGTTGCAAGAAGCTCTTAGAACGGAAGTCCTCCAGCGAGAAGGAGGTAATGTATCATTCTGTCGCCACCGCTGCTGCTGCCGCCTGCCCGCTGCCACCAATGATTTCAGGAGGGGGAGCGCTGAGAGGAGAGCCCGAGGTGAGGGAGGGGGGGGGGAATTTCCCCCCTCCCCACCGATCTGCCACACTCTCCTCTTATGCTGCGACCCCTCCTGCCCCCAAAAGTCCCTGATCGGGCCCTAGGGGGGCCCCAGACCCCCCCCCCCGGACGGCAGGGGTCGCAATCCCTATTGGTACGCAAGTGGATCTAAGTCCCCGGTAGAAAGACCGACAGCTTCTTTTCAGAAGCCGCAGTCTTTCTGAGAAAAAAAAAGTTTCCCGTCATCCTTATACTTCCTGGAAGCTTCCAGGACTAAAAAATAAAAAAAATCCACTATGGCTATCTTGTGGCCAAATAGTAAAACTACATTTACATAAATGTTCTTATAAAATAAACACACATTATTACATTTAAAATTTACTGTTTACCTTCCACACTAAAAATTACCCAAATAAAATTTTTAACGAAAAGAAAAAAATTACAATTAAAAGAAAACCAAAAAAACCCCCATAAATAGTTACCTAAGGGTCTGAACTTTTTTTAATATGCATGCAAAAAGGGTATATTACGAGCATTTTTTTTAATTATAAGCTTGTAAATAGTGATGGACGCAAAGCTGAAAAAAATGCACCTTTATTTCCAAATAAAATATTGGCGCCATACATTGTGATAGGGACATAATTTAAATGGTGTAATAACCGGGACAAATGAGCAAATAAAATACAAAGGTTTTAATTATGGTAGCATATATTATTTTAAAGCTACAATGGTTGAAAACTGAGAAATGATGAATTTTCCATTTTTTTGTTAATATTCCTGCTAAAATGCATTTAGAAAAAAATAATTCTTAGCAAAATTTACCACCCATAGAAAGCATAATTGGTGGTGGAAAAAACAAGATATAGATCAATTCTTTGTGATTATTAGTGATAAAGTTATTGGCGAATGAATGGGAGGTGAAAATTGCTCTGATGCATAAGGTGAAAAATACCCGTGGGCTGAAATGGTTAAGGAACCAACAGACACTAGATGATGGTCGCCCGTATCAGGCCATTTTGGTCACATTGAGTCCATACTTAGGTTTAGATTATAATATATATACCACCTAGCCATTGATTTAGGAGAAAGTAATTGATTGGTCAATGGCCATAGTAGATTTTCACCATTGTGTCCCTAGTTAAGGTTGGTGCCAATAGTGGCCGCTGAGCACATATACATGTATGTTTGCTTGATGTGAATGCTCATAGGCTTACATATTTACACACACACACAAATGGCAAATTTATCATGCATGCGCAGTGTAGTGCTATCTTTTCCATAGCCTACTATTATTAAAATCCCATTTTCTTATATTGAGTAAAGTCCGCCTTGCTAAATCATCATAGAATCCAATATCCCGCCAGCAGTTAGTTAAACAAACGGATGGTTTAACTGACAATAAGGCAGCAAGAGGTTCAGTGGAATCTATTCTTATTGCATTTCACCAGAGTTCCCCAAAGACAAGGCAAGTGAGTTAAATAGGTGACACTCGGGCCTAGGGCCTGCACAGCCCATATGCCATGAAGGGGGAGAACATATGGACATTTAATAATAAGCCTTTAATGTTGTACAGGGTTAAATGAGGTAACGTGTCATTTCCTGCTTTGGGAGTGAATTTCCAAAGTAAGGCTAACAGCACTGTAATCAGTTCAGTCTGTATAATGAAGCTGACTATGCATTAATCTGTCTACCTTTCTACATTTAATCACTTCATTCATAAAGCTGACTGTGTAAAGTGTACAGCAATCCACAGCAACCAATCAGCACTAGTTTGTTAACTGATTAAGCTACGGATAATGAAAGAGGACTAGTTAGTGCACAGTGTCATTACTGCGTTCAATATCTTATGGTATAAATATAGTACTGTATACAATTATGAGCGGTCCTCATGCTAACCCTATCACACGGTATATTTAGATCTGTGTCTATCGTTGGGTTTATTTTTAAAAATATGCTAAATATGAATTCTGATGCTCAGAAATACACAGAAATGGTTAACACTTATAAGGCCAGATTTCCCCCCTGATGGGGTTTGCGTTTATCTGCCTTGTGTGGTCACCTTAAATCCAAGTTTCAGAGTTAACATGTGACAAACAACCTCCCCACAAGTTCAATGAATGATCTGTGCGCAGGAATGCAGAGGTCCTTTGCAGTGAGCACTATGAGAAGCGTATATCTGCCGTTGCTCTGATGTAATGCTATTGCCCTATTTTACTGTATTTGGAGATTACCACACACCCCTGTGATTAATAAGAAATACTTGAGGATACTTGTACTTCATTCTGGTTTTCATTAGCGAATTTACAGGTGCAAGATGGGCACTCTAAGAAGCATTTTCTTTCCTCTTCTCCATCCTCCCATCTACGCCTCTCCCCCCTCCCCCCCACCTTATCTACTTTCCTCTCCTCTTCCTCTTCTCTACTGATCTACTTTCCTCTCCCCCTCCCCTCTACTCATCTTCTTTCCTCTCCACTCCCCCTCTCTCTCATCTACTTTCCACTCATCTTCCCTCTACTCATCTACTTCCCTCTCCTCCCTTACCATCTACTCATCTACTTTTCTTTCCTCTCCCCTCCCTTCTACTAATCTTTTTTCCTCTCCCCCCATTTATCTACTTTCCTCTCCTCCCCCTTTCCTCTCCTCCCCCTTCCCCCTTCCCTCTACTCATCTACTTTCCTCTCCCACTTCCTCTCTACTCATCTTCTTTCATCTCCTCTCCTCCTCTACTCATCTACTTCTCTCTCCTCTCCCCTCCCTTACCCTCTACTCATCCTCTTTCCTCTCTTCTCCTCTACTATTCTTCTTTCCTCTCCCCTCCCCTCTACTAATCTTCTTTCTTCTTCCCTCCTCTCTACTCATCTACTTTCCTCTCCTCTCCCCTCTTCTCCCCTCTACTCATCTACTTTCCTCTCCTCTCCTCTCCCCTCCCTTCTACTCATCTACTTTCCTCTCCTCTCCCCTCCCCTCCCCTCTATTCATCTACTTTCCCCTCAGCTCAGCTCCTCTTCCCTCCCCTCTACTCATCTACTTCCCTCTCCTCTCCCCTCCCTTCCCCTCTCCTCATCTACTTTCCTCTCCTCTCCCCTCCCCTCCCTTCTATTCATCTACTTTCCCCTCAGCTCATCTCCTCTTCCCTCCCCTCTACTCATCTACTTCCCTCTCCTCTCCCCTCCCTTCCCCTCTACTCATCTACTTTCCTCTCCTCTCCCCTCCACTAATATTCTTTACTTTCATCTTCTCTCCCATCAGACAGCCTGGCTCTATTCTGGTACATTGCCAGGGAGAGGGAATATTGTTATCTACCCTCCCACATTCATGCTCCTCACTGATTGGCTGAGGGTAGTTCAGTGTACCATGAAGCTATGAAGGGAAATACATCTCACCCCTCGAGAGAAGCTGCTTAAATATGATCTATGTTGTGCTCATGTGCTTACAAAGCATGGTAGATATGACAGTGTAGTTTCTAGGAGAAAAAAAGGAGTAAGGGAGGAAATTACATTAGGATTGGCTTCAGTCAGAGGCAGTAAATATGGAAATGCCTGGAACAGTTTTATCTTTATTTACTAGATAAAACTGACTGAAATCAAAACAAGGACAATACAATACATATGTTATGTAAGTAGAACAAGTTTTAACTACAAATATATGTGTTTTTTTCCTGGCTGCTGCTTTAAACACAGAGGCAGGCTAAGGGAAAGCAAATAAATAAAACAATACATCTTTACAACCATGTTTTCCAATCACTGATATTATAAGCAATTAATTTAAATACTGTGGGGAACATTTATCAAGAGTGTCTGAGACAAAATATTAGCAGGTTTTTAGAAATCCATGCAGAATTGTCTCAGACATATCAAGAAATCACTAAAAAGTACAGATTCCTTCTTAAACTGTTAGGAATAGGAGGAGTTAGAAAGGTTTCTCAGACAGTGCAATGTGTGAGGGAAATTGCTGTTGCTGAGGTAGCTCTCTCGCCTTGCAGCGCTGGGTCCCTGGTTCGAATCCCAGCCAGGGCACTATCTGCAAAGAGTTTGTATGTTCTCTCCGTGTCTGCGTGGGTTTCCTCCGGGCACTCCGGTTTCCTCCCACATTCCAAAAACATACAGATAAGTTAATTGGCTCCCTCTAAAAATTTGGCGCTAGACTACAGTACTTAAACTACATAATATAGACATATGGCAATGGTAGGGATTAGATTGTGAGCTCCTTTGAGAGACAGTTAGTGACAAGACAATATATATACACTGTACAGCGCTGCGTAATATGTCGGCGCTATATAAATACTAAATAATAATAATAATATTGCATCAATGCCCAGCACTAGAAGGTTTAACCACAGAACAGCTTCACAGGACACCTGGCAGCAGGGGGGAGGAGCCCTTCACAAATCATGTCTAGCCTGCACTGCTGCACTATCAGTAGAAGTGCTATTAAGCACTTTTTAATCTGCGACAGTTTAGGGATGGATTTGCACTTTTCTTAACTGTAGTGCAGCTCTAGAAACTCACACTAAACTTCCACTATTAAGTAGGATTTGAGAAAATTCTTATTATCATGCAGAAAAGTTCCTCTACTGGTTAGAACAGTTTAAGAAGTAAAAACTGTTGGTAATTCTTTGATAAATCTCGCCCTGTGTGCCCAAGTGGAAGGGACCATGCGCGCATTCTGCAGAATGTAATTTAAGCAACATTGTACACACGTGGCCGACTAAACAGTATCTGTACAACAGTTGTCTGAGTTGATATACCGGATGGATTGTGCAATATGCCCTGATATGGGTAGCTTGTTTTTTGGCTGTGTGCTACCCAGTTATTTCATGTCTATTTCTCCTTTCAGAGCAACAGAATACCCAAGCAGCTCGACGTGACCAAAAACCGCTAGGAAAGTACGGGTGACTAAAAGAGACCAAAAAGCCCTACTAAAAAGCCAACGCTCACTGTAGTTTGCCTTCTTAAAGCAGAAGGTATTTGAGATAATTCAGCTTTAAGTGAGTGACTGTGGTCTCCCACAATGCATCACTACTGAATATGCAAATTATCTCTTTATGACCCCAAAGAGCATAACACTTCCTCTCCTCAGTGTATCCCTCCATATAGATATATATGTAAAAAAATCATGCTTCTCTGTACTATTTAAATAGCTTCCTACAGTCAATAAACATGGTTATTAACTTAGGCTGCTCTTTGCAGTAGTTTGAAAAGTTGCAGGTAGCCGATAAGCTTCATAATCTATTCCTAATGTGTTAACCAATAGCAAGGCATCTTTATATGATTGTTTAAGATATTAATATTGATTGGGTCCATCAACCATAATTGCTCTCTGTCTGCTCCATTCATTATCTGCCAGGAGGGACTCTCTTTAGGTCTTGCAGCATCTTGGGAGCAGTAGAAAGCATTGCGTTCATTAAGTGCAAACAGTCCTTGTGGGACAGGCCTGTCTGGGCTTCCCTGCTTTACAAGACAGGTTTACTGACTCTTTGCAGGACAGCACATTTGCATTAATGCGCTCATTGACCATTTTACACTTGTTGTCAAGCTTTTAGTGCAGCTTGCAGTGGAGGAAAGAGGCCTTGTTTATTTACCATTCAAACAATGCTCTCACAAACAAGCACTCTTTGTTAAGTGGATGCATGTGCAGGTTTATTACCAGCACAGGGGTTCTATTTACCTAGAGCTTTTGTCTACTCCCAATTAACATTTACATTACAAAAGTGTGCGGTTTCCTTTCTCAGGCTGGTTCAATTAAGGCAGTAATATGTTTGCTGGGAGGTCTATTGTTTACTAACAGCACTCAATATAGTCAAATTATTCCACTCTGTAGCCGCTTGTCATGCTGTCTCTAGACACCTAAAAAAAATACAACCTGTCAATTCTCCCAGCCTTCTGAGAACTGAATTATGGCATTAACACTAATAGGGTGATTTACTGAAAGGGGATGAGTGCTGGAGGGTGGGGAAGGGAGGCTGTCTTTGTATCCTGGCAAGTGCAGGAGAGTTCTGTACGTATGGCAAAATTTTCTTTGCGCCATTGGATGGTAGAAATACACACAGCTTCGCTTCACTGCTCTTCGCATTTTCTTTAGAAAATCAGTGACCAAAAATGTGGGTGCTGGAGGAGCCATGGAAGATGCGAGAACGCATGGGTGGCCAATGGCCATGTCAATATTGGCAATTTAGTGAAATTTGGGTGTCCATGGCACCCACAGAGTGCAAAGCAGAGCTAGGGAGCCAAATTGACCTTAATTGCGGTAGGGGGTTTACAAACTTCTGTGGCACCTGAGTTTGTGGCAGGGGGTAGGGGTGGTTAGGGTTAGGAATTGGTAAAGGGTTATATTAGGGCTAGGCATCAGTGGGGCTACATTAGGCATTGGTTGGGTGTGTGGGTTGTGGTTAAACATCAGTGGGGGGAGGGGATCAGTTAGGGTTAGGCATTGGTGGGAGGATTGGTTAGGGTTATGCATTGGCATTGGTGGGGGGATTGGTTAGGGTTATGCATTGGCATTGGTGGGGGGATTGGTTAGGGTTAGGCATTGGTGGGAGGATTGGTTAGGGTTATGCATTGGCATTGGTGGGGGGATTGGTTAGGGTTATGC